>NC_053027.1:528673009-528716243 GCF_003073215.2 Triticum urartu | reverse complement strand
AGTCTTCTTCTTCTTCTTCTTCTTCTACTTCCTCTTCTTCTCCAAAATGACATAAGTTAGCTCTAAGTTAGATCTAATATGCTTAGTTCACTTAAAGATGGCATAATTAGCTAGGTTGGCTCCATTTTACCTAAGTTGTCTCTAATATGCTAAGTTATCTCTAATATGCTTAGTTTCCTATAGGTTAGCTCCAAAATTACTTATGTTAGCACAAAATGACCAAGTTTACATAATAAGCTTATAGTCTTCTTCTTCTTCTTCTTCTTATTCTTATTCTTATTCTTCTTCTTCTCCAAAATGACATAACTTAGCTCTAAGTTAGCTCTAATATGCTTAGTTTCCTATAGGTTAATTCCAAAATTACTTATGTTAGCACAAAATGACCAAGTTTACATAATAAGTATGCTTACTTCTTATAGTCTTCTTCTTCTTCTTCTTCATTTTCTTCTTCTTCTAACATCTTGTTTATCATTTTGCAGATTTGATTTAATTCATGGAAGCTTTCATGGATGGAGTGCTTCTTTTCCATTTGTGCTTTTATTTTTTATCAATGACCTTGCATGGTTGGAACTTGTTATATGGATGGATGGACAACGGTGTTGGATGAATGTGGAACTTTCGTAATATGTAAGGATGGAACTATATATGTGTTGGTTATGCTTGTTGTGGATATATGTATATCTGCGAATTGCTATCAAATTAAATGAATTAAATTAAAAACAGGGCTGTACAGGCTCTTTGCCGTCAGCTAGCTGATGGCAAACATGCCACGTGGCAGCTACCTGTGATTCCTGGTACTGGCATGTTTGAGCAAATTGCCGTCAGCCAATGGACGGCAAAGACCTTAGCCTCTTTGCCGTCCGCTGGTTGATGGCAAAGCACGCCGTTAACCCCTAACGGCTCTCGCCCCACCTATAGAGTGGTCCACGATCTTTGCCGTCTGCTGGCCACCAACGGCCGACGCCACAACCCTTTGCCGTCCGTTTCTAGGAAGCGGGCGACAAAGAAGGCCTTTGCTGGCACGTGTTTAGACGGAGAGTTTGCCGTCTGCTAGCGGACGGCAAAGAAGTTTGCCATCTGCTGGCGGACGGCAAAGAAGTTTGCCGTCCATGATCCATGCCTTTGCCGTCCGCCACGGCGGACGGCAAATAAGCTGATTCCAGTAGTGTTATGTACATTGAATCTTATGTAACGGGGGATGGCTGGGGTCCTGGCGCACTCTATATAAGCCACCCCCTCCTCTGGGACAAGGGTTCACACCCCCTGTAACTTCATGCATAATCCAATCGACCAGCCTGCGGGCACAAATACATAGGGTTGTTACTTCCTCTGAGAAGGGCCTGAACTCATAAATCTTGCGTGCACAACTTCACCGTAGCTAGGATCTTGCTTCCTCATACCTACCCCCCATTCTACTGTCAGACTTAGAACCACGACAGGAGCGCCCCCTGAGCTCATGGGCCCCACGCAATATTGACCTAATTTCACCACTATAAATTCCCAAATATTCCCAAACCAACAGAAAGCTACCTGAAACACTTTTTTCACTGCCGCAAGCTTCTATTCTTCCGTGACCCCGTCTGGAGGCCCTTTCCGGTACTCTGTCGACGGTGGAATCGATCACTGAAGGTGATACATCTCCAACGTATCTATAATTTTTTCTTGTTCCATGCTATTATAGTATCAATCTTGGATGCTTTAGATGCATTTTTATACTATTTTATATCAGTTTCTGGGACTAACCTATTAACGCAGTGCCCAGTGCAGTTCTTGTTTTTTTGCTTGTTTTTGGCTTTTCAGAAAATCAGTACCAAAAGAAGTCCAAACGCGATGAAACTTTACGATGATTTTCTATGGACCAGAAGGGATCCTAGAAGGTTCGGGAGGAGGCCGGAAGAGCTATGGGAGAGCCATGAGCTCACAGGGCGCGACCCCTGGGCTCATGGGCCCCATGCAACTCCGTTTGACCTAATTCCACCTATATAAATTCCCAAATGTTCCCAAACGAACAAAGAGCTACCTGAAACTCTTTTTATGCCACCACAAGATTTTGTTGTTCCACGACCCCATCTGCAGGCCTTTTTGGTACTTGATGCGGCTTGAACTACGTCGGTATTTCACTAAAGAGGAAGGGATGATGTAGCACAACTACGGTAGGTATTTCCCTTAGTGATGAGACCAATGTTATCGAACCAGTAGGAGAACCACGCAACACCACGTAAACAGCTCCTGCATAGAAAGAACAAATACTTGCAACCCGACATAAGAGAGGGGTTGTCAATCCCTCACAGGTAAAAAGATCGGTAAGTTTGTAGTAGATTGGATAAATAGATCTCGCTGGAACATGAGATAAAATAAATAATTATAAATTGGAGAAAGGTATTTTTGTATTTTTGGAGTAATAGATCTGAACATAAAAGCAAATAACAATAGATCGCGAATGCAAATATAATCAACAAGAGACTCGGGGGCCGTAGATTTCACTAGTGGCCGCTCTCGAGAAAAATAACATACGGTGGGTAAACAAATTACTGTTGGGCAATTGATAGAACTTCAAATAATCATGACGATATCCAGGCAATGATCATTATATAGGCATCACGTCCAAGATTAGTAGACCGACTCCTGGCTTCATGGAGAAATGGAGTAATGCAACAAGAACGATGACATGATGTAGACAAGATCTATTTATGTAGAAATAGATCCCATCTGGTTATCCTAAATAGCAACGATACATACGTGTCGATTCCCCTTCTGTCACTAGGATCAAGCACCATAAGATCGAACCCATCACAAAGCACCTCTTCCCATGGCAAGAAAAATCGATCTAGCCGGCCTAACTAAACCAAAGAATCGAAGAAGAAATACGACGCTATAAGTAATCATGCATATAAGAGATCAAACGACTCAAATAACTTTCATGGATAAAAACATGGATCTGATCATAAACTCAAAGTTCATCGGATCCCAACAAGCACACCGCAAAAAGAGCTACATCAAATTGATCTCCAAGAGACCATTGTATTGAGAATCAAGAGAGAAAGAGAGAGAGAGAGAGAGAGAGAGAGAGAGAGAGAGGAAGCCATCTAGCTACTATGTACGGACCCGTAGGTCTACAATGAGCTACTCACGCATTATCGGAGAGGCACAAATGAGGATGATGAACCCCTCTGTGATGGTGTTTAGATTGGATCTGTGGTTTCTGGAACTTGCCGCGGCTGGAATTGATTTTCGTCGACTCCCCCAGGGTTTCTGGAATATTGGTGTGTTTATAGGGAAAAGAGGCAGTGCGGGAGGCCATCGAGGTGGGCACAACCCACCTGGGCACGCTTAGGCCCCCAGGCGCGCCCTGGTGGGTTGTGCTCTCCTCAGAGCCCCCCTCTCGTACTTCTTTGGCCCAACAGGTGTCTTCTGGTCCAGAAAAAATCTCCAAAAAATTTCGCTGTGTTTGGACTTGGTTTGGTATTGGTTTTCTGTGAAGTAAAAAACAAGCAAAAAAATAGCAACTGGCACTGGGCACTATGTCAATAGGTTAGTCCCAAAAAATGATATGAAGTTGCTATCAAATGATTGTAAAACATCCAAAACTGATAATATAACAACATGGAACAATAAAACCTTATAGATACGTTGGAGACGTATCAACATCCCCAAACTTAATTGCTACTCATCCTCGAGTAGGTAAATGATAAAAACAGAATTTTTCATGTGGAATGCTGCCTAACATGTTCATCACATATTCTCTTCTATGTAGCATGGACATTTGGAATTTTATATGATTCAAAGCAATAGTCTAGTTTTGACATGAAGACTTCAATACTCAAGCATATTGAGGGAGTCCTGGACTAAGGGGTGCTCGGGCGTCCGGCCTGTTGGACATGGGTCGGACTATTGGGCCATGAAGATACAAGATAGAAGACTTCCTCCCGTGTTCGGTTGGGACTCTCCTTTGCGTGGATGGCAAGCTAGCAATACAAAAAAAGACACACCCGTGACATTTTGGGCCGAACAAAATTTTTTATGTCATACTTATGACACTTCTATGGCAATAATTGTGAAAAAACATGGTATCATCATAGATGTGGTCGGGTCCTACTTCTATGACAAAAAATCATGACAAAAAAATGGGTTTTTCGTCCTGGGCGGGCCAGAGACACAACTGCATGACATTCTTTAGGCCGTCCATGACGGAAAAACCCGTGGTAGAAGCGAGGGCGAGGAAAATGTTGGGGTGTTCCCGGTTATGGTGGGTGGTCGGGGCCGAGCGATGCGTGTTTCTCTCGTACACGCACGTGCGTGGGTGAGAGGCATTGGGCTCTAACTGGACCCGAGCGAGGCGTTGGGCTCTAACTGAACCTGAGCGATTGCACTGCAGGCTACGCGTTACTAAACCCGAGCGATCGATCGATGGCTGTTAACTGAACCCGATCGAGCGATTCCTTCGCTACTGCTACTAACTAAAGACCATCGATGCTGCCTCTGGGTGAACAGTGAGCGTTGCTGGGGGGTGGATGAATAGTTCCCGGTGGCGGTGGATGAATAGGACCCCGTGGTGTTGCCCCTGGATGAACAGTGAGCGTTGCTGGGGGGTTTGGATGAACAGTTCCCGGTGTGGGTGGATGAACAGGACCCCGTGGTGTTGCCTCTAGATGAACACGACCCCGATCGATCGAACCGGTTGGGGCTGGATGAACAGGACCCCGTGGAGGGCTGGATGAACAAGACCACCCCGTGGAGGGCAGGATGAACAGTAGACGGTGGAGGGCTGCATGAACAGTAGCCCGTGGAGGGGTTGTTGAACAGGAGCCCATGGAGAGGGCTGGTTGAACAGTAGCCGGTGGAGTAGCACGCGGTGGAGGCTGGATGAACAGGAGCCCGTGGATGAATAGTCGCAGGTGGAGGCTGGAGGAGGTCGACGGTGGATGAACAGTAGCCCGTGGAGGCTAGAGGGGGTCGGCGGTGGAGATGAATAGTATCCCGTGGAGTCCCGTTTTGAGGTACGCCACACCCCTCCCGATGAATAGGACCCCCGTTTCGACCGTAGCGCTCCAACACAAGTCCGTTTCCTCTGTTTTGCGGTACGCCACACCCCTCTCGATCAACAGGACCCCTGTTTCGACCATAGGAGGTCCGTTTCCTTCGTTTTGCAGTATGCCAGACCCCTCCCGATGAACAGGATCCCGTTTCGAACGTGGCCGGTCGAACACAAGGCCGTTTCCTCCATTCTGCCGTACGCCAGGCCTCGTTTCCATCGGTTGTTCCGTCCAAGCCCTCTAGATGAACACGATGAAGCATTCCATTCCGACCCAGCCGGTTGGCTCCCCATGAACACGACGACGACGCAGTTTCTTCGTTCTGACCCAGGCATGTAAACGAGCCCTGGCCGTACGTATGCGCGAGTAGGCGTTCGAGACCCTGCCCGTATGTACGTACGTGGCCGTATTTCTTTCTTGCACACTTGTCGCTGTACATACGTGTACATGCTACGTGTGTGCCTCTACTACGACACGTGCGCGCCTCTACATCGACCAGTATGTACGTACACGTTCGCGACCAGAATCACAATGCTACGTATGCTTAGACTAGGTGGGTCCCGATTGTCAGGCACTTCCTTGCCTACGAAGATGTAGCTGGTGGGTCCTAGTAGTCAGGGGGGCGAATCGTTGTTTTTTGCCCGGATGCACTTCCTTGCATGCGAAGATGTAGCTGGTGGGTCCCAGCAGTCAGGAGGAAACGTTTTTTTTGCGAAATATGGTGGCCCGTACGGTGGGTCCTCGCTACCAGGTGGAGGAATAATTATTTTGCACGCAATAAGGAGGTACTTCCTTTCTGCGGCCATGGACCTAGCTGTCAGCCTCTCCATGTACAGTCCATGTCCGATGGAAGTCGTTCCTTCCCCACGTTGACCACGCCGCGCCGACAGCACCAGGGCGGTGGACGACGGCGAGGCCTAGAAACGGGACGACACGAAACCGGGGAAGACATGGCAGTGGATTCCCATGCGTAGAGGAGTATGAGGGTTCACTGGTTCACTGCGGTGTGAGGCTGCCGTCGCCACAGAATAATAGGGGGTGTGGGTGAGTAGAGGGATGGCCTGGCCAGTGGTGGGAGTAGTAGGGGGCGGTGAGGCCTCCGCCGCATCGCAGCCGGCCACGGGAGGCAGGAGCACGAGGCACGACCGACGTTGGTTTGGGCAGCTGGAGCAAGAAGACCAGAGGTTGAAGAAGCACTACGGCCGTTGGGATGGACATCGTACGGTCACTGGAGCTAGAATCGTGCATACTGACTAAGTTGACAAAGCCCTCCATCCCCGTCATCTTAGTAGGCCCACAAGTCAGCCTGCAACTATACTGAGTCCCAGCTAGCAGGGGGGGTATTCATTTTTTGTGCATCACAAGGAGGCACTTCCTTGTGTGCAAAGATATAGCTGGTGCATCCAAGCTGTCAGCGGCGGTAAAGTTTTTTTCGCGAAATGCAAAGGCCCTTTCGATGGGTCCCAGATGTCAGGTGGAGGAATCTTTTTTTGCGTGTAATAAGGAGGCATTTCCTTGCGTGCGGCCGTGGACCCAGCTGTCAGCCTATCCATGTACAGTCCACTTCAGATGCATATCGGTCGTTGACCACGTTGACCAGGCCACGCCGAGAGCACCAGGGCGGTGAACGACAGTGAGGCCTAGGAAGGGAATGACATGGAGGCAAGGAAGACTCGGCAATTGTTTCCCATGCGGAGGGGAGTATGACTGTACGAGGGTTTACTAGTTCGTCTGCCATCGCCGGAGAATAACAGCAGGTTTGGGTGAGTAGAGGGATGGCTAGGCCAGCGATGGTTGTACGGTGGGGCAGTGAGGCCTGCGCGGTAGCACAGCCGGCCATGGGGAGGAGGGAGCAGGGAGTCTCGCCGGCACTTGTTTGAGCGGCTGGAGCAGGAAGAGCAGAGATTGAAGAAGCACGACGTCCGTTGGATGGACATCCAACAGTCACTGCTTGTGCGTCAACCCTTTTTTAGGAAAGCCTCAAATCTGTGGAAAACATCATATAGCCCATCTGCCATTATTTCTAATAATTTACAGCCCATTTACTAATTCTTAAGGTTTTTTGGAGCCCATATTCTTTTTGTTAGCATTACAGCCCATATTGTGGCCATGGTTAAAAAAGTATACGAAAATTTTCATATTTTGGTGCGGTCCGAACTGTTTTTAATCCCGAAATTTCGAGTCACATTCAAACTGATTTTAAAAATAAATGTATATCAATATAAAATCCAACAAATTGTCCATGCATAAAAATCAATGCAATTTAAAATCTCAAAATGAAAAAAAGAAATTTGAAACTAATTGTCGGTTTGATGTGTTTTAAAAATGTACAACCCATTTCTCATTAGTGATAGGCCATTTTCTCGGCCAGCCGAATGAAGCTCTCCTCATCTTGAAAGATTTGCAGCCCAACATGCCTGATAAAGAGACTTACTTGGCAAATCACAAAAAAACTGGGTTGTGGCCTGGGACCCAGCTGCGGCCGTGGACCCAGTTGTCAGCCTCTCCACGTACAGTACTCTTCCGATGGAAGTCAGTCGTTGACCACATTGACCAAACCACGCCGAGAGCATCAAGGCGGTGGACGACGGCGAGACCTAGGAAGGGGAGGACGCGGAGCCGCAGAAGATGCAGTAGTGGATGCCCACGCGGAGAGGAGTACGAGGGTTCACTGGTTCGGCTGCGGTGTGAGGCTGCGGTCGCCGCAGAATAACAGTGGGTGTGGGTGAGTGGAGGGATGGCCTGGCCAGCGGTGGGAGTAGTATGGGGGCGGTGAGGCCTCCGCGGCAACACAGCTGACCACGGGAGACAGGAGCAGGCGGCACGACCGGTGCTGCTTTGGGCAGCTGGTGCAAGAAGACCAGAGGTTGAAGAAGCACCATGGCCGTTGGATGGACATTGGACGGTCGCTGGAGCTAGAATCGTTCATATTGACTAAGTTGACAAAGCCCTCTATCACTGTCAACTTATTAGGCCCACAAGTCAGCCACCCACTATGGTGGGTCCCAGCTAGCAAGGGGTATTCATTTTTTTGTGCGTCATAAGGACGCACTTCCTTGCGTTGAAGATATATCTAGTGGGTCCGACCTGTCAGTGGGGGGAATGTTTTTTCATGAAATATAGAAGCCCTTCCCATGGGTCCTAGCTGTCAGGTGGAGGAATCATTATTGTGCGTGTAATAAGGAGGCATTTCCTTACGTGCGGCCATGGACCCAGCTGTCAGCCTCTCCATGTACAGTCCACTTCCGATGGATGTCGTTCATTGACCACGTTAACTAGGCCGCGCCGAGAGCACCAGGCCGGTGGACGACGGCAAGGCCTAGGAAGGGAATGACACGGAGCCAGGGAAGACTCGGCAGTTGTTTCCCTCGCGGAGGAGTACGAGGGTTTACTGGTTCATCTGCCGTCCCCGGACAATAACAACAGGTGTGGGTGAGTGGAGGGTTGGCTAGGCCAGCGATGGGAGTATGGTGGGGCGGTGAGGCCTGCACGGCAGCATAGCCGGCCGTGGGAGGAGGGAGCAGGCAGTCCCGCCGGTCCTTGTTTGAGTGGCTGGAGCAAGAAAAGGAGAGATTGAAGAAGCACGACAGCCATTGGATGGACATCCAACAGTCACTGCTCTCATCTGCATTATTTCTAATAATGTACAACCAATTTGCTAATTCTTAAGAATTTTTTGGAGCCCATCTTCTTTTTGTTAGCATTACACCCCATATTGTGGCCACTGTTAAAAAGTATACGAACTTTGGCATATTTGGGTGCGGTCAACTATTTTTAATCCCGAAATATCGATTCACATTCAAACTATTTTCAAAAATAATTTATATAAATATAAAATCCAAATAATTGTCCATGCATAAAAATCAATGGAATTTAAAATCTTGTAATGAAAAAAAATTGGAACTAATTCCCGGTTTGATGTGTATTAAAAATGTACAGCCCATTTCTAGGTAAACCGAATGAAACTCTCCTCGTCTTGAAAGATTTGTAGCCCAGCAGGGCTGATAAAGCAAGTAGGCCTCGTTTGGGTATTTCTTAAAAAAAACTGGGCTAGCCATTTTCAGCAAGAAAAAAACACAACTGGGCTCATGATTTGGTAAACATAAATAAAACCCTAGCCAGACGGGCCACGGCCCTCGCATAGCCCTGTTGTTACCCTGATCCGTCTCTAAAACTAGTATAGATAACAACTGCTTGTTCATAAAAAACTGCGTGACCTGCTGGGTCCCTGGTGTCAGCCGCTCGTAGTGTAATTCTCTCGTTTATTGACAATGTTGACAATGGTGTGAGCCCCAGATGTCCAACCATTAGGAGGAACCATATTTTTGGGCTTGTAATATAGAGGCACTTGCTTGCGTACTGCCATGATGCTGGTGGGTCCCTACTGTCATCCTCTCCACGTACTATCATCTCCTTGTTCCTCTCGGTTGTTGACGATGTTGACAACACAAGAGGGCGACACACCGCACATGGAGAGCGAACGAAGGCGGCATGGCAGAGGATGACGGCGAGGCCTCGGACAGAACGAACAGGAGACGAGGAAGATGCGCCGGTCCAGTCGCAGGCGGAGGGGAGTACGAGGGTTGACTGGTTTGGGTGCGGGTGCGTGTTGGGGCTGACGTCGTGGAGAATAACAGGACGTGTGGGGGAATAGAGGGAGGGACTGGCCAACGTTGGAGGGTACGTACGGTAGGGCGGCAGAGGCGCAGCTAGCCATGGGAGGCGGGAGCAGGCGGAGCCGACGGGGTGGTTTGGTTTGGGTGGCTGGAGGAAGAAGTAGACAAGAGATAGAAGATACACGACAGATGTTGGATGTCAATCCAACGGCTGGTAGGCAGAATCCTTTGTTGACTGGCTAGTAAGTCGACACCACCTTGGATAGACTATTTACTCGCGGGTCCCAAATGCCAGAATCCAAATTTTTCATGGTCATGCAGTCTTTCCTATGAAAATTTGTAGCCCATTTGATGTGCTAGTTCGCAATAAGTTTGTGGGTGCTGGTGGGGGCTAATCACTTGGTTTCTCTAATGCACAGTGAGCTCAAGCAGCCGGCGAGAGTGATGTTATTTCCCTTGGTTGCGACTTGTTAGTTGTTACAATATATCACTCTAAATTAAACGACTGGCAAGCCATTTGCCTTGCTTCAAAGAAAATATAATAGTCACAAATGAGTTGGAAAGGGCAAGAACATCTAACTCCAGCTTACAAACTATACAAAAGCACGAGGGTTAATTGTTCATCAGGTTTACAAAAAAACCCGGGTTGAAAAGGGCAACAACATCTAACTCCAGCAGTGTTTTCGGCAGTCACAATCAAATGGATCGGTCAGGTCCATAGAATGAACATCTTGGGTCGTTAAATTTACTGGATTATGACCACAATATGTTGTAAATAGAAGCCCGACACATTCAGAAGCTCTTTTGCCCACCTGAAACTCCTGTTTTTGCTCTTCCACATACCCATCCGTCAATACCATGCTACTGATAAACTTAAGCCTGATGCACAATAGTAATCTCGCATTCAGCAGGAAGAATGTGACAAATCTAGTGTTTGCACGGATGGCTACATATCGTTCTAGCGTTATTGTCTTCAATCGAATCTCATGAGAAGTGAGAAAATCCCGATGCTTACGAATCCACCGATTGGTTATAACTTTCTTGCCCTGTCCTGTTGCCTAAATAGACATGGAGATTGAAAACAGTTAAGGTCTAAAAAAGAGTGTCGAAAGAGCAACAACTGAATGGTTATTCTAGTACACTACATGCGGGCTTCCAATGTGCGTGAAATTACCATCTTTATATAAAACTTCTCCAGACATGGAAAGCATTGCAGCAAGCCAATAATCTTGTTCAGATCAAAACTATTCATTTGGATATATAAGACCTTGACAGAATCCAGCACCATTGATAGGCCATCCATGGAGAAACTCTTCATTGAGCATAGAATATAATATTAATACAAAATGTGTACTCCAAGATGACATATAACTTATGCGCAGAAATTTAAAATGCAGCTTATTGTTACACGTGTAGACGATAATGTAAATTACCTAAAGAACTGTGGAGCCAAACACCATATTGAAATGAGCACAGAGATCATGTATTACACCCAAGGTCTCTAGTTTAGGCGCAGAGAGGACGATTATTTGCAATGGTTAATAACTAGAATCAAGTATCAACCTTTGAAGTGAAGGGGCATCTTGGATGATGAGCTGCCTTCCGTCAAAACAAATTCCAATTCTTACAAGGTTAGGCGACTTTATTTGGAGACACCCGATTCTAACTGCGAAAACAAGCACCAAGCACTCTAGGGCAGGGCAACTGGAGTGGATGATGCTGTGCAATGAGGCCTCTGATATACGAAGCCACACAAGTGGAAGTTTCTTGAGAAATGGGAGTCGAAGGTTTAGTACCAGATTGTCTGGTAGGTCGCACAACGCAAAGGTGGTGGTGTGGAGAGAGGAGGAAAACCGTGAGATGGACATCGGTGCTGAGGGCACAGGTAGATGGCGTTCGGTATCTGGTAGGTGATTTCCAGGGGAATAGTAGAGCTCAAGCAGCTGTAGTTCTATGAATTCAGGGGATTTCAGCCAGGCGTCCACCATGCAGGGCATGGTATACATGCTCAGGTAGCATGAGGGGATGCACAGGCATTGAACGGAGCCCTGGTGGGAGGAGATGTTGGCTCTGGGGATTTCAAAATCATTGAAGAGAGATAGCTGACGACGGTCGAGATTAAGGGGCATGGCGCGCCATAGAGGGTGCCACCGAATTAAGAGGACTTGGGTGCGGCAGCAATACTTGGTGGGGAGAAGCAAGATGATCTCCCCAAGGACGGCATCCGGGAGATCGCTGATGCGGTCCACCCAAGATTCTACGGGTTCCTCAGATCTGGCGGGGGCAGGGTCGGCGCTTCTCCCCACGCTGACGGGTGCGGGATCTAAAACAGGTGTCTCCGTTGGCGGGAGCCTCATCTTCTTGGCGCTGGGATCTACAACAGGCGTCGCCGCCGCTTCTTACCGCTTCTGGCTCCTCCTAGGTCATCGAAACGTCTCCCTCTACTAAATGCCATTATACTTTTGTTCACCGACATGTGGGCCATGCAGCGCGCGGGCCCAAATGCCATCCACCAAATTAGAAGGCAGTATGCAGGCGCAGAGTCACCCCAGTCGTGGCGCGGCAATAACGAGTCGCCATATCACAAAACCCCACCTCCCCGCAGTCTAACTTTGATAGAGGAAGCAACATCATTTCACTCTTCATTGAATCCCCTTCTCCCTCACCGTCTTCAAGAAAGGCAACACTCACATCGGCCACTGTTCTTCTCTCCCAACGAAGGGAAGGTAAGTAGATCTGTGATGTTGGTATATTTTCGTTCAGAGAAAAAAAAGAACTTTTGCAAAGCAGTAACCGATCCTCACTCTATTTTTTGTTTCATTGTCATTGCGATTGTGTTTTCCTTTCAGTAGTCTCCTAGTATTCGTCAGTTTCATGATGGACCAAGGAGAACCAGGCAAAGATCTGTCGATATTGGAGCAGACACGGGAGGCTGATCCCCACAAGACACAGAGCTCCAAGAAGATGGAGGCAGCCACCAAGCCGACCCCAGATACGCTCACGGCCACTACTAAGATGGTCAACGACCTGTTTGAGGTTACAGCCCCCGTGGCACTGCAGGAGCGGTTTTCTACCTTCGAGGATGTGTCCCCCTGCTAAGCTGCCCAAGGTGATTTTCTTCTTTGCCAATCTCGATTGTGGTTTTTCATCTAAGTATGTGGTGATGAATAATGCAAAATTTTATTAGCTTCGATGCCATGCTATACATAGTTGTTTAAATAACTTGTGTTTCTTATACTGGAAAGTAATTTATAATTTGATTCTATTTCAATTAGAGCCCAGATGTAGACAAGGATTGTGTGGTTGTACATGTCACTCGCTATGAGGCGGATGACCTGAATATACACACTAGGAAAACAGAGTTTTTAGGCTGTTGGATCCTAGAAGCCATTTGCGCTTATACCAATGAAGAGTTGTATTCCACCCTCACTGTTGTCAGGCGTGTTGTCCAGGGTGTACTGAAGCACAAGAACTTCAAAGCTACTCCTTCTTTTGTGAGGCATACTATTCTTGTCAAGCTTACGCAGGAAGATAACGTGGCATGCCTCCACAAACAAGTTTATGAGTGGCAAGGCCACAAGGTTGTCTTCATGAAGGTTCATAGGATTGAGCTGCTGCCGGACATCCTCGATGATGTTCATGGAAAGGTCCGTCTTGTGTCCAGCCCAAATTAGATCGAGGCGTGAAATACTTGCCCCAGCTAGTGTTTAATAGTAGTTTGGATTCTTTCTAATTATCCGAACCTTGCCTGTTATCGAGCCCTCTGGGCTAGTACTCTGTTTGAATCCGTCTATGGGAACTGCTGCTACTTTTGTGTGCCCGTGAATCATCGTAATTCTTGCCGAAACAGAAGCGTCGTCACTAGTTTTATCGTATGAGCAGTGTGTGTTTTGATGAAATAGAGTACTCGTTTGAGAACTGTGCGCTGACGTATACATAAGTACTTGTAAACACTGTTGGTGCTACCCCACTTGTAAGCAGTTGTGCAAAACACGGGACATTGGCTCAGCTCGCTTCAACACTAGGCTATCGACCAACTAACAATCAACAATCTGATGTCTGATATATAAGCAAATATGTATCTTGTTACAGTGGTTCATGCAGTTAACTGAGGCCACAATGTAAATTCCAAACGTTCACACGCTAGTCCAGTGTTCATGTGGAATACTCACATTAAACTCAGATTCATAAAAAACTTGAAAATCATAAGTTAAGCAATTTTATACATCTCAATGATTCATAGAACATAACAAATATATACTAGTTCATAGCAAAAGACAAAGTTGTGAGAAGGTTTACAAATCAGGAAAGGCTTCTCTGAGCAAAGGGCCTCCCAACAGGCTTAAATTTCCTGGAGTTCACTCTGGTTTTTTCTTGTTGCCACCATCTAGGGTTAGGTTCTCTCATTCCAGAATAACCAATTATAATTGTATTCTTAGCTGTAATGCTGAACTGAACCATGTAGTGTACTGACCAGCTGAAATTCTTATGCATTCCGCTAAATTTAAGCAACGCTATTTGCAGAAATAAGCAGACCACAATGCCTCTTGTCCGCGCACCTATCCAAAAAACCACCGTGCAGCCTTGCCAGCTAGTCCTTGGTCCATGGATGAACTGGTAGAAAGTGCATTCTAGACTAGGATGCAGTTATTTTCGCTCGTCCCTACACTGCAATCAGGAAGTAAAACGTACGAATCAACTTCTTTTATATTGCGTTGGTCATTCTACCTAGTAACTACCAATGTAGGAATACCTGGAAGACAGGTGGTTAGACGACGACAACGAGGGATATCCATCTCATTTTGCGCAGTTCTACTAAAACTAAGGTGTGTGCTTTTGATTGCGCGGATAGAAACTATACGGAGACAAACATCCCGAAACGATATGGAGACAAACATCCTGGTTTGCGCAAATATGAAATACGGTTATTTAAACAGTGACAGATATTTGCAGTGGCGTATGATTAACAACAACATCTATTGTGTTATAATTGGCACTAGATTGATATTATGAAAGTGTCCTTAAGTAAGTAGCATCACATCACATCAACACTGCCACTAGATTAACATGCAGAACAATAGCATTAGTATTACTGTCATGAGAGTAGCACATGGTTAGTAAATGTGCAATCAAATGTGTGGGATGAAGCAATGTTAGCGGTGTGAGATTTAAGTGTAACTGCATAAACACAAATCATGGGAAATAAAGCAAGATGGAAGCACTTCATAAAATTGTGGTGGCATTGCTTCAATTTATGGATGGCACTAGACCATTACTTATTAGTGCATTAGGTGGCATTGCTTAATGCTTCTTGTGATTTTACATTAACGGTAGCGATATGGGCGTAGGGACAGCAGGGGCATAAAGTGGTGAGGCAGATGTGGTTGCCGAGAGCGGAAAACACTCAGGCAACATGTCTGCATTTGTCCCATTTTTTATCTCCTCGGCGACATTTTCCTATGCGAGCACAGGAAGTCTAGACCTGCTCATTCTCATTTGTGTTGTCCCCCAACACCCATCACTTTCTTTCCTTTTTCAACCAAGAGATAGGTCCACTTCCCCCACCATTCTCCATACACCATGCTTTCTTCGTATTTTCAACCAAGAGACCACTTGGGTAGCCAGTATCTACTACTTTCCCCCGTTTCCTCTTAGAACCAAGTCCTAGATTCATGCTACAGCTTTCCCACTTTCTTCCCAATGTGAACCAACTCTTAGAGTCGATTGTATGAACTAGCTTTACCTCTAATAATAGTAAAAGTTTAGGTGGCTTTGGAACAGCGGACGGAAGTAGAAAAAGATCCACACGAAGACAAGTGGGGAGCTGGGGCAGTAGAGCAAGGCAGGTATCGAAGGAATATATACCCGAGGGTCGTCGACATGTGGCAAAGACGGCGTCGGGAGGCCGCATCTTGGCCACAATACCGCAGGGAGGAAGAAGGGGTCGGAGGCCCTCCGAAGCTGGCGCTCTCTCGGAGAGAACGACACGGCCGCCGATCGGGATGCGCGGGCAGCCGTTGGTCTCCTCCCTCGCCACCGACGACAGCGTGAACGATGCACCTACACCCCTGCCCCGGTCGAGGTTGTTCGGCCGGGTTTGTCACCAGATGTGAGCTGAGAGAGAGTGTGGCCACCTATGTCTTGCTTAGATCTAGAGAGCATGAGAGAGTGAACGAGAGGAACCCTAGTAAAGCAAGCGCTAAGGCTCCTACTTACATATATAGTGGAGTGATTTTGTTGTACTAGCTTCAAAAAAATGTGTCCTACGTGTACCTGCGTGTGGGTGTGAGAGAACTAGTGCATGTGTGCACCGCTTCTCTTCCTGAGAGTATAATATACTATGACCAAAGAACATTCGGCACAAGAGTAATAGTATAAGTTTGTGACGTGTGAGCTAAAATAAAATGTGTGCGACGTCTTTTGGTTTTTAGAAGTTCTGACAGTAGGGTGTGAATAGCACATATGTGTGTGACGTCTACCTGCAGATAGATGGTGGGTGCGAGAGGACTCGGGAGGGTGCGTGTGTGTGAGAGAGAGTGTGGCACGTATCAATGCAATGCATGTGTCCATAAATCATTATCTGACAAATGTTCACCACAAGCCTTTTCCTGACGAACGCCGTAAGAACCGTTAGGTCGGCATCCGACAGTGTCAGTTTTGCCATGTCATTTAACAGAACAGCCACTCCTCCGACACACAAGTCTTCCACGTGAGTGTTAGCAACTGCCGTATGCTCCCTTCGTTCCAAAATGTAGTGCATATAGCTTTATTGAAAATTTGAACCTCGCAAACTTTTACCGAGTTTTCGTGTACCAAATTGCATATGTAGAACACCTTGTATATATGATTTCATTCATCTTCGAGAGGTAACTATAAAGATGGTGGAGGAGTCTACAAAGAAAGACCATCGTATCACCTGCAGCAATTTCAACCATCCTTTGGTGTGGAGGAATTTCATAGGAACTCTATGTGATATGTTTTTATAGGATTTTTCCTTTAGATCCAATTGGTTCATACGAATAGATTCATATACTCCACATTTCAAAGGAAATAAACATGATATCATTTCTATAGCTTTAGAGCCACTTGGTTCATATGAATGGATTCCTATACTCCCATAATTTCAAAGGAAAATAAACATTAGCGTATATTCAATATAAAATTTCCCATGATATGAACCAAATTACATCTCTTTTCTAATCCCTCCTCATAAGGAATTGAGATACATGGCATCGCCAGATTCAATACAAAAGTTCCTATGATGTCAACCAAATGACATCTCTTTTACAATCCCCACTCATAGGAATTGAGATACTCCATGTTATCTCTTTCCCTACAACTTCCATGTATACATCTTCCATTCCTAAATAGCTAGTACAACCCACTAGTAGCGTTTTCCCAAGACATGCAACTATGGCACAAGAACTATATAGTGTGTGAATAACTTGAAAGATGGTCGTTGGATGAAGCTAATCCGATAGTGCAGAGATGGCAAATCCGAGCACTACTGGCCGTTGGATATCATCAACATTCCACCAGATCTGCCACATGTACAATTTAGAAGACTCCATGGTTGAACTTAAGCACAATGCACAAACCTCAAAACACAAGCACTTCTCCTTTGTTCTAGAATCTTCTGTATCATAATTGATTTTTTTTCTAAATGAATTGCCATTATTTGTTTTTTTACTTTATGCTTTACAATGCACAACCCCATGAATCTTAACATTTTTATAAAACTAATTGATTTTGAATGAGATGAACTATAAGAACTAAACGAACATCTACATCATGCATATATGACTCAAAGCTTTACATGCTAAAGTGTGTATTAATTCATAATTTGGTTTCGAAATCTCATGCGTTCAATGCATGTGTATCTTACTAGTTTTGAGTAGAGTAGAAAATGTCACGCGACCCCGTGTATATCAAAATGCAGGGCCCATGCATCATTGCCTTTCGGTCGAACCTACGTCCACAATTTTTTGTACGTACTATACCTCCACTGGTCCCCGAACCCAAAATGCTGCCTCGTTCCCGTAAAACCAAGCGGCCCACACATATTTAAGGCGTCAACTCGAACTCAATCCCTCTCCCGTTTACTACGACGTGGCCCCGCAGGCCCTAGTAGTACTCCTACAAACACTACCGCCGCACGCATCATTGGTTTTCTCCAAGAGGACGAGGGAGAAGCCGATTTGTAGTGGAGGCGCTTTCAAAAAAAGATCTGTAGTGGAGACCCCTACCCTAGGGTGCCCTAGGTAGCTGCCACACACATCATTGGTTTTCTCTTTTCTTTATTCTCTTGCGCCCTAGAGTGAAATGATGGTTGCTTCGTACGTCCAGCTTAATGCGGGAAAGGTGGGGCTTTGTAATTTGACCGCTCATCACTCATTTTCTACTACTGCGGCGCTACGAACGGGGTGCCTCCAATTCCAACCGCTGCTCCGAATTGTAATTTGGTGCATCGCACGTGGAACAAGACGGTGGATGAGCCACATGTCGGCCAAAGGGGTCATGTTAAGTGTGTCGCCATTTCGTGTGCGGACCGACCCTGCTTGGGTCGCTACACCAACACAATAGGTGCAGCCTACCACTTGGTTTTCCTCCTTGGTGAATCCCGACTATATTAATCTAAAAATATATGTACTGAAGTACTGAGGGAGTCCTGGATTAGGGGGTCTCCGGACAGCCGGACTATATCCTTTGGCCGGACTGTTGGACTATGAAGATACGAGATTGAAGACTTCGTCCCGTGTCCGGATGGGACTCTACTTGGCGTGGAAGGCAAGCTAGGCAATACGGATATGGATATCTCCTCCTTTGTAACCGACCATGTGTAACCCTAGCCTCCTCCGGTGTCTATATAAACTGGAGGGTTTTAGTCCGTACGATAACATACAATCATACCATAGGCTAGCTTCTAGGGTTTAGCCTCTCCGATCTCGTGGTAGATCAACTCAAGTAGGACATAGGGTTTTACCTCCATCAAGAGGGCCCGAACCTGGGTAAAACATCGTGTCCCCTGCCTCCTGTTACCATCCGCCTTAGACGCACAGTTCGGGACCCCCTACCCGAGATCCGCTGGTTTTGAAACCGACATTGGTGCTTTCATTGAGAGTTCCTCTTTGTCATCATCATTAGGCTTGATGGCTCCTTCAATCATTAATAGCGATGCGGTCCAGGGTGAGACTTTTCTCCCCGGACAGATCTTTTTATTCGGCGACTTTGCACTGCGGACCAACTCGCTTGGCCATGTGGAGCAGAGAGAGTTACGCCCCTGGCCACCAGGTCAGGTTTGGAAGCTTAAACTACACGGCCGATATCCGCGGAGACTTGATTTTCGACGGATTCGAGCTCGTGCCTAGTGCGCCACATGGTCGCGATGAACATGATTTAGCTCTACCATCGGACAGTGTTCAGGAGATCATGCCGGCAACCGCTCCGACCCTCAATTCGGAGCCAGTAACACCATCCATGGACGGGTGGATAGACCCCGCCACGGAGGCCGTATCCTCAACGACGATCGAGCCAAGTATCGACCTTACCCTTCACGAAAGTCGTGATGCCAAGCTGCCAGATCCTTCCGCAGCCACGGACTCCGAACCGCCTGCCCCCGTTCCTATCGAATCCGACTGGGCGCCGATCATGGAGTTTACCTCCGCGGATATCTTTCAGTACTCGCCCTTCGGCGACATACTGAACTCATTAAGGTCTCTCTCCTTGTCAGGATAGTCCTGGCCGAACTATGTCCGGCATGATTGGGATGCAGATGACAAAGAAATTCGCCGCCCACCCACCACCCACTTAGTAGCCACTGTCGACGATTTGACCGACATGCTCGACTTCCACTCCGAAGACATCGACGACATTGAAGACGATGCAGTAGGCGAACAAGAACCACTGCCCACAGGGCACTGGACAGCCACCTCATCATATGACATATATATGGTGGACACACCCAAAGAGGGCAATGGCAACGAGACAGCAGAGGACGACCCCTCCAAGAAGCAACCCAAGCGCCGACTTCAGCGGCGCCGCTCTAAGTCTCGCCAAATCAAAAGCGGTGACACCGGCACAGGAGATAATAGCACTCCGGGCAGTGCCGAAGGTGACAACAATCCCCTCCAGCAAGATTTAGGGCAGGAGGATGAAGAAGCCAGCTCTCCCGAGAGAGCGGGAGATGGAGAGGCGGAGGATGATAATTACGTGCCTCCCTCTGAAGACGTGGCAAGCCTCGACGATGACGAATTCGTCGTGCCTGAGGATCCCGTCGAACAAGAGCGCTTCAAGCGCTGGCTTATAGCCACGAAAAATAGCCTTAAGAAAAAGCAACAACAGCTTCAAGCTGATCAAGATTTGCTAGCTGACAGATGGACTGAAGTCCTTGTGGCCGAGGAATATAAACTCGAACGTCCCTCCAAGAGTTACCCAAAGCGCAGGTTGCTACCCCGACTGAAGAAGCAAGCACCAAAACCTACATCTCCAGCGTATGACGCGGCTGATCGGCCACCTTGTGGCCGCGACAGAGAGGCATTTCAGCCAAAAGCTCAGCCCGCACCCCGACGCCACTCAAATAATGATGTCAAGGCATGGGGAAATACACCAGACCTACGAGACGTATTGGAAGACAAAGCAAAACACGCAAGATCGATCTACGGATCACGAGGGCGCGCCACTATGCGAGACGATAACCGTCACGCCGGATACAGTAAAAGTAAATCCGGCCGGGCCGAACACAGCAGACAAGACTCATTTGAGCTGCGTCGCGATATAGCCCAGTACAGAGGCGCCACACACCCCCTATGCTTCACAGACAAAGTAATGGATCACCAAATCCCAGAGGGTTTCAAACCCGTAAATATCGAATCATACGACGACACAACAGATCATGCGGTATGGATCGAGGACTTCCTCCTGCACATCCACATGGCCCGCGATGACGATCTACATGCCATCGAATACCTCCCACTCAAACTCAAAGGACCAGCTCGGCATTGGCTCAACAGCCTGCCAGCAGAATCCATTGGCTGTTGGGAAGATCTGGAAGCCGCATTCCTCGACAACTTCCAGGGCACTTATGTGCGACCACCAGATGCCGATGACTTGAGCCACGTAATTCTGCAGCCAGAGGAACCGGCTAGGCAATTCTGGACATGGTTCCTAACAAAGAAAAATCAAATCGTCGACTGTCCGGATGCAGAGTCCCTAGCAGCTTTTTAGCACAACATCCGCGACGAGTGGCTCGCCCGACACCTTGGCCAGGAAAAGCCGAAATCTATGGCAGCCCTCACGACACTCATGACCTGCTTTTGCGCGGAAGAAGACAGCTAGCTGGCTCGTAGCAATAATATATCAAGGAACCATGGTACTTCGGATACTAAGGATGGCAATCGCAGGTCACGTTGCAACAAACACAAGCGCCGCATCAACAGCGACAATATCGAGGATACGGCAGTCAATGCCAGATTCAAAGGCTCTAAACCCGGTCAGTGGAAAAAGCCATTCAAAAGAAGCACTCCGGGCCCATCCAGTTTGGACCGTATACTCGATCGCTCCTGTCAAATACACGGCACCCCTGACAAGCTAGCCAATCACACCAACAGGGATTGGTGGGTGTTCAAGCAGTCCGGTAAGTTAAATGCCGAAAACAAAGATAAGGGGTTGCATAGCGATGACGAGGAGGACCCCCGGCCGCCCAACACCGGAGGACAGAAGAGTTTCCCCCCACAAGTGCAGACGGTGAACATGATATACGCAACCCACATCCCCAAGAGGGAGCGGAAGCATGCGCAAAGGGACGTATATGCGTTGGAGCCAGTCGCCCCAAAGTTCAACCCATGGTCCTCCTGTCCAATCACCTTCGATCGCAGGGACCATCCCACTAGTATCCGTCATGGCGGATTCGCCGCACTAGTCTTAGACCCAATCATCGACGGATTTCACCTCACTCGAGTCCTTATGGACGGTGGCAGCAGCCTGAACCTGCTTTATCAGGACACAGTGCGCAAAATGGGCATTGAGCCCTCAAGGATCAAACCCACAAAAACGACCTTCAAAGGCGTCATACCAGGTGTAGAGGCCCATCGCATAGGCTCAGTCACACTGGAAGTGGTCTTCAGATCCCCGGATAACTTCCGAAGCAAGGAGTTAATCTTCGATATAGTCCCGTTCCGCAGTGGCTATCATGCACTGCTCGGGCGAACCGCATTTGTGAGATTCAATGCGGTACCGCATTATGCATACCTCAAGCTCAAGATGCCAGGACCTCGGGGGGTCATCACAGTCAATGGAAACACATAGCGCTCTCTCCGCATGGAGGAGCACACTGCGGCCCTCGCAGCAGAAGCGCAAAGCAGCCTCTTAAGGCTATCCACCAGTTCGGCGATTAGTGACCTGGACACCTTCAAGTGCGCCCGGAATAATTGGCAACAAGACCGCCTGTCACGTTCCGAGCTCGCATAGCAATACGGCCCCACCCCAGTCCCAGCCAAACGGCAAAATCCGTGCCACGCGTACATAATTATGCATTGAAAATACCATGGGCACAGGTGGGGAGGGGGGCATGACTGCGGCACTCCCCAAGACGCCGCTCAACCGCACTAGGGTCTTCCCGCTTTGTGATTTTTTCTATGTTTCAGGACTTTAATCTCTGGAAACCCTGTCCGGTGTTGGCGCCGCCTCATCCTCGCAGCGCCGCTGTTCTACTTCCTCCTCTCGCACAACTCTCTCTTCTCTCTTTCATGGTGTCTCATAAGAACACACAAGACAAGAAGAAACACACACACACACATGTACCAAGGGATACCACAAGAGTTTTGTCGTGAGGCCATTCCCTTGGTGTACACAATGCTACATTTTTCTCCAGCCCTCACGGCCACTTTTCTCATTGCTCATTGACGCATATATACACAAGACCATACATGCACTGGCCAGCCACCTCTCTCGGGCAACTAATCCCACTAACCTATGCATGCACTATCAGGTCTTATCCTACTCCTGGAATCACTCCAACAACCAGTACGACTCAGATATCTAAAAACAAACTCCACGTCTCAATGTGGCCTACAAATTCATGCATCAACTAATTCTTCAGCACATGCGCAACTTCACGCAGCACGCACACTCGCCACGGTGCTCGGCACAACCAGCGCGCACACTAATCACCACAGCCCACCGTGTGGCTTATTCCTAACATTCTGCCCTTAAGCCACGACCTCGCCGCCCATCTTGATAGGACTCCGGCCTCTCGTCGACTGCCACAGAGAACGCCCTTCTTCACCTCCGGCGACACATGCCGCAGCTTCTCTTCCCGGCGCACTGACGCCGCTGGCCACAACTACCGCCGATTTCCTCAAGCGTGAACTCGAGCCACACCTGTTACAACGTATACGGGGGGTTCTTATACCTTGGGGCACGCCAGGGCACGTACCCTACGCCGTAGTCCATGCCGAGCACCTGGTCCGGCCCGCTTTACCCACTCCCGCGACATGCACACACACACACACGTCCAGGTCGTGCAAGCCCGCCTAGGACCAACTCCGCGCTCCCCCCAATCTCGGCAACAGAACACACACAAGGTGCACTCGTGCACGGACACACCCGTGCACACCACACGCACAACCCACCTTGGACCCGGCGTGCCTAGCGCGCCCGGCGCGCGCCCATACACGCGCCCGACGCGACAAGCTCGTCGCCATGGTTGCTGCCGTCCGACGCCCCCATGTGCTTCCAGCACAAGCCGTCGCAGATGCCGTGCAATGCGGCCACCACGCTGGCCGTTGTCGTGCACCACCGCTGATGCAGCTACCGCCGCGCTGCGCCCCGTCGAGCGCCACTCGCTGCCGCTGCCGAAACCCACAGCTCCGTGCGCTGCCGTGCTGCGTCTCCGTGCCTCGCTCCACCGCGCTCTCTGCGCGTTGCGGCCTCCATGTCCGCTGCGCACTCCACGGACGCCGCCGCATGCCACGGCCACCCCTCGAACTTGGCTCTGAATACCAATTGTTGGCACCGCCTCATCCTCGCAGCGCCGCTGTTCTACTTCCTCCTCTCGCACAACTCTCTCTTCTCTCTTTCATGGTGTCTCATAAGAACACACAAGACAAGAAGAAACACACACACACACACATGTACCAAGGGAGACCACAAGAGCTTTGCCGTGAGGCCATTCCCTTGGTGTACACAATGCTACATTTTTCTCCAGCCCTCACGGCCACTTTTCTCATTGCTCATTGACGCATATATACACAAGACCATACATGCACCGGCCAGCCACCTCTCTCGAGCAACTAATCCCACTAACCTATGCATGCACTATCAGGTCTTATCCTACTCCTGGAATCACTCCAACAACCAGTACAACTCAGATATCTAAAAACAAACTCCACGTCTCAATGTGGCCTACAACTTCATGCATCAACTAATTCTCCAGCACATGCGTAGCTTCACGCAACATGCACACTCGCCACGGTGCCCGGCACAACCAGCGCGCACACTAATCACCACAGCCCACCGTGTGGCTTATTCCTAACATCCGGCAGTATGATTGCCGGACACATGATTCAACAACCAAGGAGGTAGAAAGCTACGTCGCACCACGGAACTCCTAGGTGGCTTCTGCTAACGAGTGAAATACCTTCTTTAAATACCATTCCTCAGCTTGCCCTTGGAGGGGACATGTCAAATAGTCCTACTTTTCGCTTATCGCACTACTTGTATCATTCTGCTTCGACGCACCTTATTGAATAAACAATGCATAGCACTTGACTATTATCGCATTCTCTATACTTCTTTTTTTAGATGTTCATTCCTGACATTAAGCACCTGTACACTCTGGTACGGCCAATACACCAGGGGCTTAAGCATACTCCATAATACGGCGTGAGAAGTCCGAACACTTTCAACAGTGCGGCACCCCGAACTTATAGCATTATATGCATCAGCTCCGAATCATGTCTTCGGTGAATAGTTGGGTTTGCCCGGCTCCCATGTTTTGGTACCTTATGTTCCACTATATCGGCTAAGGTAGCACTGGGAGAACTACTACGATTGTGCCCCGGTTCATCTGGGCTAAGCACCTCAGTAGAGAAAGCTAAAACTGACTGTCATGATAAGGCGAGAGCTGGTCGCTGTTCGAGAGGTCTCGAGTCACTAAAGACTTATGCCGCTTAGAGCGAGGAGTCGGCTTTGTCCGGCTTAAGGCGTGTATAGCGCCCCGAATTCGGCCTTTCGAATACTAGGGGCTTCGCCAAAATTTAAAATTGTAGACTTCTATGGCTAAGTGAGAGTGATAAAGCATCACAGTCCGGTTGCCTTGTTCATTGTGCTGAGGACCTCCCTCGAAGGACACAACAATGGGAAAAAGATTGCACAGGTTTATCCCGAACACCCCAGCACTCGTGGCATGGGGGCATAAGCCGACGATTGGCGATCTCTCAGATTTGATAAATAGCCGCACAGAAGGTAATATTTTAAATTCAATCAAGCATTGCATAGCGCATATGAATAACTTTTCATAATACAGGATCACACAAGCAAGTTCATTCAAAAATTACATCCCTCGCACACTCATCCGCCATAAGACGGGCACCCTTCAGGAAACCCTCATAATACATCTTGGGATGGCGATACTCCTTGCCCTGCGGTGGCCCCTCCTTCACCAGCTTCTCGGCGTCCATCTTGGCCCACCGCACCTTTGTACGGGCAAAAGCCCAGCGGGCACCATCGATGCAGACGGACTGCTTGATGAGTTCCAGCCGTGGGCAGGTATCCACAAGCCGCCTCACCAGGACAAAGTAGCTGTTGGGAAGGGAGTCGCCAGGCCACATCCGGACTATAAAGCCCTTCATGGCCTGTTCGGCCGCCTTGTGCAGCTCGACCAGCTGCTTCAGCTGGTCGCTCATAGGCATCGGGTGTTCAGTCCCAGTATACTGAGACCAGAACAACTTCTCCGTCGAGCTTCCCTCCTCGTCCTGGTCAAATTCGCGGCATCCGACACGCTGCGGGGCAAATCTTTGAATGCTCCTAGAGAGCTCTGGACTCAGGTAAGTAACAAGTAATTTACTTTCACATGCTTGCTTTGCATATTGATTTCCTAACCCGCCGCTATCTTCCTCATCGCCTCAATCTCCTGGAGGGCCTTTTGGGCTTCAGCCTTGGCATTCTTTGTGCTCTCGAGGGCCGCGGCAAGCTCAGACTCTCGCGTCTTCGAGTCAAGCTCCAAAGCCTCGTGCCTCTTCACGAGAGCCTGGAGCTCTTGCTGCACCTCGCCCACTCGTGCCTCTTGCTCATCCCACTCGGTGCGCTCCTTGGTCGCTTTGTTTTTGGCCTGGGACGGCACCTGCTTCAGGGTCGCCACTTCGGTCATGGCCCCTGGCACATTCATGATGATCTTGTCATTTCGCAACCACATTTTCTTTTATATATAGAGAAGGTATTACTTACCTTTGTTCTCCTCGAGCTGCCTTTTGGCAAGGCCGAGCTCTTTCTCGCACCCCTCGAGGTCCTGCTTCAATGCGGTGACTTCCGCAGTCAGTGCGGCAGAGGTCAGCAGCGAAGCCTGCATACGCATACATACATACTTATATTAGACTCCTGCAGATATTATTTGATCCTCTATTTGCCTTTTCTTTGTGAACACCAAACAGAGCATCAGGGGCTACTGTCTATGCGGTAATATTTTTCCTATATTTTAAATACTTACCTCAAAGCCTGTTAGAAGGCTGGCACAGGCTTCAGTCAGTCCGCTCTTGGCGGACTGAACCTTCTTGCTCACCGCACTCATAATAGTGCGGTGCTCTTCGTCCAGGGAAGCGCCGCAAAGCGCTCCCAGCAGGTTGTCGGGTGCCTCTGGATGGACAGAGGTCACCGGCACGGGCGGCTTGCCCCTTTTGGAAGGGGGCTTCCTGCCCGAGTCCGGAAACACTGGAGGTTCCGGCGCGGTGTTCGGCTGAGAGCCGAACTTGGAGCCCCCAAGAGCCTTGCTCCCTTTGCTCCTGGAGTCCGGAAGGTCGCCTTGAGGCGCCTCCGGGACTGTCTACCCCCGGCTCGGTGCCCCTTGAGACAATACCTCGGCATTGTCCGTAGGGCAAGGAGAGGAGGCGGTTGGAAGTGTATCACTATTCATGTCTGACGAGTCCAAGGAACCGTCCGATGATGATACATCGATATGGGCTTGGGGCGGACTGTGTAATCATATTCGACGTTAGGAGAAGCAGTGCGACAAAGGGATGCTATGAGTTACTCTGGTATCCGAATACTTACGACTTTGCCAGGGGCTTGGCCCTGAGCAGCCACTCGTCTTCGCCGTTGGCGGCGGTGGTGGAGCAATCCGGAAGGAGAGTCCTTCCCTTCTTGACCCTTCGGCCTCCCTGGTTGGGGCGGCCTTCCTTTTCTTGTCTCCCCTGGCTGGAGGGGGAGAATCTTCATCTTCCTTCTCCTCGTTTTCACGGGAGGAAGGTGTCTCAGTGTTATCGGACGGTGAGTCCGATACCACCTGGCGCCGGGAACTCTTTCGGGTTCCATTGGCCTTCTTCTTGGTCTTCTCCGACACCTCATAAGGAGCCGGAGTCCACATCTCCGTCAGGAGAGCGTCCACAGTGTCTTCGGGCAGAGGGGCCGGATAGTTAATCTGCTCCGATCTCTCCACCCAGTCCTATCAAAGGCATAGGAGCTCAGACCCCGCACATGGTTAAGCTATGGGAAATAAATATCCTACCAGATGTACAGAACTTACCGAATTCGCAGGGCGCTTCACGCTTAGCCTGCGGTCCTCAGTAAGAGAAGGAGGGACCTCGGCGCCCTTGAATAGCACCCTCCAGACGTCCTTGTGCGTCGTGTCGAAGAGCTCATGTAGAGTCTGGTGCTGGGCTGGGTCGAACTCCCATAAGTTGAAATCCCGTTGTTGCCACGGGAGGATCCGGCGGAAGAGCATGACCTGGACTATGTTGACAAGCTTAAGTTTCTTGCTTATCATGTTCCGGATACACTTCTGGAGTCCGTCCAGCTCCACCGATGAACCCCAGGACAGGCCCTTCTCCTTCCAGGAAGTGAACCGCGTGGGGATTCCAGATCGAAACTCGGGGGCTGCCACCCAGTTGGTGTCGCGCGGCTCGGTGATGTAGAACGAACGCGATTGCCACCCCTTTATGGTCTCCACGAAGGAGCCCTCGATCCATATAATGCTGGGCATTTTGCCCACCATGGCTCCACCGCTTTCCACTTGTTGGCCGCCCATCACCTTCGGCTTGATATTGAAGGTCTTCAGCCACAGGCCGAAGTGAGGCTGAATGCGGAGTAAAGCCTTGCACACGACAATGAATGCCGAGATGTTGAGGATGAAATTCGGGGCCAGATCATGAAAGTCCAGCCCACAATAGAACATGAGGCCGCGAACGAATGGATGGTGGGGAAACCCCAGTCCACGGACGAAGTGGGGGAGGAAAACCACCCCCTCGTGAGGTTCCGGGGTAGGGACGATCTGCCCCGCGGCTGGCAGCCGGTGCGCGATGTCTGCGGCTAAGTATCCGGCCCCACATAGCTTTTTGATGTGTCCCTCCATGACAGAGGAGGCCATCCACTTGCCTCCCGCTCCGGACATGTTTGGAGAGAGTTGAGGAGAAGGATGTGGACTTGGGCGTTGGAGCTCGAGTGCGTGAGAATGGATGAGCAAGGAGGAAGAAGGCGTGGGTAGAAAAAGGTTAAACCTTATCCCTTTATAAGGGCGGACGAAACTATGCGCCCCCACTAGCCTGGTAAAACTCGCTTATCGCCCAAGCGCCGTAATTGATGGCGCGGTTGGGTTACCCATGTTCGTATTGATGAGAATCCCATGATAAGGGGAACACGATGTCTGCTTTGACAAGACATGTCAAGAAACCGCCTCGCGTTATGTGCGGGGCTGGTTAAAGACAAACGGTTCAAATAATTACCGGGCCGTGGCGTGATGTCATGCTGCCAAATCATGTCAGCAGATTAGATTTGTGGAAATATTATTCTCTCAATGGTGGTATGTGGAACTTATTTTGCAGGGTCCGACACTGTCCTTGTATTCAAACTCTTCCGTGGTGTATTCGGAGGAGGAACCGGCCTTGCAATGCCGAAGACAACATTGCGCGCCGGACTCATCGTCATTGAAGCCTGGTTCAGGGGCTAGTGAGGGAGTCCTGGATTAGGGGGTCTCCGGACAGCTGGACTATATCGTTTGGCCGGACTGTTGGACTATGAAGATACAAGATTGAAGACTTCGTCCCGTGTCCGGATGGGACTCTACTTGGCGTGGAAGGCAAGCTAGGAAATACGGATATGGATATATCCTCCTTTATAACCGACCTTGTGTAACCCTAGCCTCCTCCGGTGTCTATATAAACCGGAGGGTTCTAGTCCGTAGGATAACATACAATCATACCATAGGCTAGCTTCTAGGGTTTAGCCTCTCCGATCTCGTGGTAGATCAATTCTTGTACTACTCATATTATCAAGAATAAATCAAGCAAGACGTAGGGTTTCACCTCCATCAAGAGGGCCCGAACCTGGGTAAAACATCGTGTCCCGTACCTCCTGTTACCATCCGCCTTAGACGCACAGTTCGGGACTCCCTAGCCGAGATCCGCTGGTTTTGACACCGACAACTACCCTCTCCATCTCGTTTTTTAGACGTCTCGGTTTATAGGGCGTGCACGTAGTTCTAGGTCATCCATTTGACTAACTAAATCTGAGTTACTATGTCACAAAAAGTATATCATTGGATTATTAAGCGGATGTAGTTTCTAAACATATACTGTTCATCACATATATAACCCGTTAAATTCTCAACCTAGAATGACGTGCATGGCATGTAGTAAACCGATACGGAGGAAGTATAGTAGTAAAAATGAGGTGATTTTACCAAGCGATCGGCGGGGGAGCATGGCCTGTCATACGGTCCCACGTGTCCCTCTTGAGGCAGAAGCAATACTACGTGGTTTGAGATGATGGCGAACCGAAGTGTGAAATAATGGTTGCTTCGCCCGTTTGGGAAGGTGCGGCATTGTGGTTTGACGTCTCGTTGCTCATTACTACTACTACTGGGGCGGTACTACTAGGGTGCGTCCCTCTGCTATTCTGCATTGTTATTTGGTGCTTGACACATCGACTCATGTCACACCCTAGCCAGTTCAAGCATTAGAGTGTGCATCATGTTTAAATTTCTCTTAAATTTGAAATGGGGATGACAGAACCCCCAGCACCCCCCTGGAACAACTAAGGTTTACTAAAAACTTTTTCAATGAACCTGGAATGCCCTTCTAAAAAGCCCACCCTTTTTGTTTTGAGTTAAAACCTTGGACAAAAATGGTGCACATTTTTCTAGGACATCTTAAGGTCATTGAATTAATTCTTATAGTATTTGCATTTGGGCATTTAAATGCTATAAAATATTTTAAATGCTCAAATAATCATAAACCAAAATGTTTGCTGTTGGATATATTCTAAGTAGTGGCCATGATTAATTTTATGATTATGGAAATGCCCTGGTATTTTTAATAAAGCCCTAAAGTTACAGAAATAATAGAATAAATAAAAAACACAAAAGGAGAGAGAGAACAGAACTTACCTGGCGCAGCCCACCTAGCCCACCGGCTCGGCCCAGTCCACTGGCTCTTGCCAGTCGTCCTCCTCCTCCCGCCAGGAGGACAAGAAGCGCGTGGCCGGTGCCCGCGGCCACACGCCGGCCACCTCCTGCTTCCGCCGACGCCTCGGACGCGCCTACGAGTGCCACGCACTCCCCCACGTCCCCCCCTCTTTCTCCCCACTCTCCCCATGGCCTCTCCCCCTCTCTGGCTCTCTCCCCATCCCCTGCCGAGCGTAGCCGTCGCCGCCGACAATCACCACCGCAGCCACCGCTGTCCACTCGCTGCATCGCCGTGCCAAGAAGCTCCGTCGTCGTCCGCTGCTTCGCCTCGACCCATCCCCGAGAGCTTGCTCGCCCCGGAGACGCTGCACCGAGCTTGTCTTCAACCTCGGTCGCCAGAGATCCCCCTCGCCGCCCCACTCGCTCCAGCTCTTCCCCGAGCTTACCGTTCGCTTCCCTGCAACCGCAGTGAGCTACTGACTCGTTTCCCCCTCTCCCTGCGCTCGTCTGCGCCCTCTAACCCCCATGGCCATCAGAGCCGAAGCTCGCCGCCGCCACCGCACGTCGTCGTCGTGCCCACAACCACGTTGGGTCGCAATCGAGCACGCCTTCGTCTTCAACGCACTCGCAGGAGCCCGTAGCACCCCCGCGCGTCCCTCGCCATGCCTGCTAGCGACTAGTTCAACCTCGCCCGATCTCCGGCCGCCGCGGACGTGCTCGCCACCATCGTCTCCGGCCACCCCAGATCCACCTACTGCCACCACTCGACGCGGCTCACTCCCCGCATCACGTAGATGGTCTCCGCCGTCCTTTTGGTCGCCGGAGTTTAAAACCCAAGCCCTCCGCCCCGTCTGGCCTCGCCGGCGGCTAAACACCGGCAATTTTGACCCCCTTTGACCGTGGACTGACGCGTGGGCCCAGGTTGACTCCCCCCTGAGCCTATGACAGGTGGGGCCGGCCTGCTAATTAGTTTAGGATTAGAGTTAACTAATTTTAATTAGTTCAGTCACTGACATGTGGGCCCAGGCCCCACTGACAATTAATTAGTACTAATTTAATCCTGTTAATTAGCTGAGCCACTGACAGACAGGGCCCACCAGTCAGGTTTGACCTGGCCGACCCAGTTGACCCGCTGACGTCACACCTATGTCATGCTGACGCATTAATTCAATTACTAGAATTATTCTTATACAGGAAATTCCAGAAAATAGCCAAAACTTCTAAGAATCATAGAAAATCAACCATAACTCCAAATCAAACAATTTATATATGAAAAATGATCAGAAAAATTCAATCTATCCATCTGCAATGGTTTCATGCATGACAAAACAAGCTAACTTTGCTGTTTAAGCAGAATAAGATAATGCACTAATAAGGCCATGTTAAATGAGCTAACATTTGAATCTTTGATTCAAATGAGTTCATTCCTTTCTGTTTTAGCTTGCATTAGGCCAAGACACTTTCATTTTGCCGTGTAATAGTATGCATCATATTGTTGCATATCGTCATCTGTTGATTATGTTCGGTGTGTCTTTCGTGGTAGGTTCTGCCTCCGAGGATAACCCCGAGTATCCGTCTGAAGGGCAGTACCCTACTACCACTACATCAGGCAAGCAACCCATTGATCATTCTGATACAAACCCATGTTCTCGCTTCTGCTCTTGTTTACTCCATTAAGACAATGCGATTCAAACTGCTGTGTGCTACGGTAGTTGAACCCTTATCCTCTGCATGACCTGTCATTGCCACAGTAACTAGATGAAACCCACTAGCATGTGTATGAATTGATTGAGCCATGTATGTGTTTCCTACCTTGCTATGCCTGCTATGCTTAGAGTTGTGTCAGGTTTGGTTCATCTGGGTGATGGGCTAGAGTGAAATGATTATGTCGGTAATGTGAGGGATGTGTTGAATATGATTTGGTAAAGGTATCAATGAGAGGCCATGTAGGAGTACATGGTGGGTTGTTTCATTGAGGCCGTCCCTAAGAACTGAGATCTGTATGTGTGATTTAAGATTCAGTTACTACCATACATTGGGCCCAAAACCAATGGACCCTCTCGGCTTCCTAATCACCCTAGTACTTTGTCCAGGAGTTGCAAATAGTCTCTGGTGTTTGTAGGTTATGTGTTGGCGGCCGTGCCTAGCGCTGACCCTAGGGGTGGGCTATGTTGCGGTAGATATACCATGGCATGGTGTACCGAGTCACCCGTTTGGTGTGTCGGGAACCCTGTGCGCATCGTTCGGGGCCGTATGTGGAAACCTCGGCCGGACTCCCTGCGGATGGAACCTGAATAGGCGATAAACCTAGACTAGAGGCTTGAGTGTTAGGTAGGCCGTGGCCGACACCCTCGTTGGGCTTCCGCTTGAAGGTTGCCGAGTACATGTCATGTAAACGGCGGTAAGTGGTGAAAGCGTGTATGAAGAAGTACACCCCTGCAGGGTATAAAACTATTCAAATAGCCGCGTCCGCGGTAAAGGACTACTTGGTTGCCTATACAGTTCATAGACAAGCTAATGGATAATACTAAAAGACTCAAGATAAGTGTGAGTACCGAGGATGGCCCTCTCGTAGGATGACGAGGGAGGATCCCCCGTGGAGTATTGTGTTGGTGATTAGTGGACTCGTGTGCGAAAAACTGTTTTACTAGTGGAGTTCCGTAGGATAGCTTAGCCAAGAGTCAAAGCTGGCTTGCTGCAATAACTCCACCACCTTCTTGAGAATGAGCATGTATAGTAGGTTCTGATGTAAGACTTGCTGAGTACCCTTGTACTCATGTTTGCTTAATTACTGTTTTCAGACGACAACACCGCCCCCTCCGATGGGTTTTATGTAGACCTTGATGTCGATGAGTGACTAGCCACCCAGGTGGTGATCCTGGCCATGGAAGGCCCTATGTAGATAGACAGGCTTCGAGAAGCCTTCTTTCTTTCTAGTGTCTGTACTCAGACTATTTGCTTCCGCATGTGCTTGTATGCTTATATGACTTGAGTGTTGGGTCATGTGACCCCTACCTGTATGAACATGTTATGTATGGCTCTCTGGAGCCTTTAAATAAAGTACTTGAGTTGTAGAGTTTTGTTGTGATGCCATGTTGCTACTTCTCCGGGTGCTGCATGACTCAGGAAGTAATAATATCCCCGTTCGCTGGCATAGGGTACCGCGAATCGAAGGTGAGCAAGCGCTTCGTACGCAGCAGCTTCTATGGCCATTTGCGGAGTCGGCATAGATTTTCCCACGAAGGAGACTTTCGTTGGGTCTTGGTTTGGGTTTGCGGGAGGAATGTGCACCACTGCCCAATATTTCTAGGTGGATGGGGTGATCCTCGATTTGAGCAACTCGTACTGGGGTGGATGGGTAGAACTCATGGTACTGCAGGTAAAGTTCCACAATATTTTAACAAAACTACCAGGGCTTGCATCTGGAGTTCTCGGATAAATACTAGAGCTCGGCATGGCAAAGAAATGGTTGTGAGGGTTGTGCACGAGGAAAGGGATGCTTGGTAAGGTCACGCGGTGGACTTTTATATAGCATCTGAGGTGGGTCATTTATCACGGTGAGGGGCAACTAGTTTGTCGGTACTGCTCTATGGGGTCGGGGTCAATGCCACAGATACACATATATCACAAAGGTGATGTATTACTGTGGGTGTCATCGGGGTGGGTTTTGGTAGCTACGTCCGGAATTAAAAATGTAACCGTACGCCAACATACTTATGCATGGCTACTATTTAAAATAGTTGCGCACAAGTAGACAACATTTAATTATGGCGGCACAAGATCACACAATTACAGGGCGTGCACATACCAAGACTCGGTACTACTCGAGTGACTTAGTCTACCTCGTTTATATCTAAGCGGGCGTGCCTTGTGGACGTCGAGGCTTCTCCACAGGTTTCTCCGTCGGGGTTAGCTGGATGGAGTTGAGGGGCTGCAGGGTCGGGGTAGCGATGATGACCATCACCGGGGTTGTTGGCCACAATCCCGTTGGAGCGTGTTCCCAAAAGGCGACGAAGCACTTCTGGGGACACCAAAGCATTTTGGTCGATGGCTGGGGCAGCCCTCAAGGACTCGATCGGTTGTCCGAATAACATGACTGGGTTGTCGGTGTCGGGCTCATCTTCTCCTCTTGCCGGGGCTCGGCGAACCAGTTCTCCACAAGCAGCGATCAGATCAAGGGTGATTTGATCGAACAGTTCCTCTAGTGCACTTACATAGCGCACCAGATGCAAAAATGCAGGATCCGTCTCATGATCTCCATTGGCAACCTGGGGTGGCCTACCATACCCGTCATGGCTGGGGTAGTAGTAGAACGAGCGACAGTTAACTCTGGGCGACAAGTGCCAGAGTTGAATTATGGCCTCTCGAGCAGCTAGTTGGATGGCTTGTGGCTCAAAAGAAGTTGTCCTTCCGGTGAACGTGTAGGGGCGTTCTGGCGATAGACCCCTACCATAGACGTGCACAATGGCCCAGAATTGACGGCTCTCACCGCTCATGGGCCCTTGGTACGCAACATATTCTGGGGGCTCTTCTAAAGCAAAGGCACGGCGGGTGAGGTTTGCTAGCACGGTCACAACACCTCCAAGGTTGGTTGATGTGGTTTCATTGTGAACAATGGGCCTAGGCATTTTGGCTTAGTTTTGCGTAGAGGCTGTGCTGTGCTGGGTTGGGGCTAGCATGCCCTTTTTATAGAACAAGGGAACGGAGTCTTCCTTCACACGCTTGCGGAAGAGACGATTTAGGTGTCGGTCACTTGCGCGTGATCGATGTTGGGAACGTAGCATAAATTCAAAATTTTCCTACGTGTCACCAAGATCTATCTATGGAGAGACTAGCAACGAGGGGAAGGAGAGTGCATCTACATACCCTTGTAGATCGCTAAGCGGAAGCGTTCAAGTGAACGGGGTTGATGGAGTCGTACTCGTCGTGATCCAAATCACCGGAGATCCTAGTGCCGAACGGACGGCACCTCCGCGTTCAACACACGTACAGCCCGGTGACGTCTCCCATGCCTTGATCCAGCAAGGAGAGAGGGAGAGGTTGAGGAAGACTCCATCCAGCAGCAGCACAATGGCATGGTGGTGGTGGAGGAGCGTGGCAATCCTGCAGGGCTTCGCCAAGCACCATGGGAGAGGAGAAGTGCTTGGGAGAGGGGAGAGGGCTGCACCAAAGGCAAAGGTGTTTCTTGAGAGGCCCTCCTACCCTCACTATATATAGGGAGCCCAAGGGCGGGGTGCGCCAGCCCTAGGAGATCCAATCTCCTAGGGGGCGGCGGCCAGGGGAGGTTTCCCTCCCCCCCAAGGCACCTAGGAGGTGCCTTCCCTCCTTGGGACTCTTCCTTAGGGTTCCCCCTTCACCCTAGGCGCATGGGCCATAAGGGAAGTGGCGCCCCAGCCCACTTTGGGCTGGATCCCTTCCCACTTCAGCCCATGGGACCCTCCGGGATAGGTGCCCCACCCGGTGGGCCCCCGGGACCCTTCCGGTGGTCCCGGTACAATACGATGACCCCGAAACTTGTCCCGATGGCCGAAAAAGGACTTCCTATATATAAATCTTTACCTCCGGACCATTCCGGAACTCCTCGTGATGTCCGGGATCTCATCCGGGACTCCGAACAACATTCGGTAACCACATTCAAGCTTCCTTTATAACCCTAGCGTCATCGAACCTTAAGTGTGTAGACCCTACGGGTTCGGGAGACATGCAGACATGACCGAGACACCTCTCCGGCCAATAACCAACAGCGGGATCTGGATACCCATGTTGGCTCCCACATGTTCCACGATGATCTCATCGGATGAACCATGATGTCAAGGACTTAATCAATCCCGTATACAATTCCCTTTGTCTAGCGGTACGATACTTGCCCGAGATTCGATCGCCGGTATCCCGATACCTTGTTCAATATCGTTACCGGCAAGTCTCTTTACTCGTTCCGTAACACATCATCCCGTGATCAACTCCTTGATCACATTGTGCACATTATGATGATGTCCTACCGAGTGGGCCCAGAGATACCTCTCCGTCACACGGAGTGACAAATCCCATCTCGATTCGTGCCAACCCAACAGACACTTTAGGAGATACCCGTAGTGCACCTTTATAGCCACCCAGTTACGTTGTGACGTTTGGCACACCCAAAGCACTCCTACGGTATCCGGGAGTTGCACAATCTCATGGTCTAAGGAAATGATACTTGACATTAGAAAAGCTTTAGCATACGAACTACATGATCTTGTGCTAGGCTTAGGATTGGGTCTTGTCCATCACATCATTCTCCTAATGATGTGATCCCGTTATCAATGACATAATGTCCATGGTCAGGAAACCGTAACCATCTATTGATCAACGAGCTAGTCAACTAGAGGCTTACTAGGGACATGGTGTTGTCTATGTATCCACACATGTATCTGAGTTTCCTATCAATACAATTCTAGCATGGATAATAAACGATTATCGTGAACAAGGAAATATAATAATAACTAATTTATTATTGCCTCTAGGGCATATTTCCAACTATCGACAGGCTAGGATGATAGGTTGGGTACCGACTGCCAAAAGGTGCCGGGGACACTGTGTGGCTATCTTACACGAGAAGCTTGGCCGAGGTTAGGTTAAGGTCTGGTGGGTTGATTAACCTAGGTTTATTGACCTGGCCAAGATAGGATTAGCCAATGGTCAGCCTGGCTCTGATACGAAGGTTGTCAGGACCGGATTTTCAGGATATTAATTTTCCAGAAAATGGCCCTTGTGCTCACCAGCCCCAGGATTACTGTTAGCTGATGAGACACCAACTTGATATAGAAACTCCAAGAAAAATACAAAAAATGTAGTACAAGACCATTCTGGCCTATGAGTACAACAAATGGTTTCTAGTGGTTGATGGCAGAAGCGGTTTGCGGTACATCGGCGTCTATGGGACTCCATTTCCCACAGGAACAGCTGACCTGGATAACTCCTATCTTCACGAGGCTGCTATCACCATTGCGTAGGTTCCGGGGCTGTCATCGCAATGCTCCTCTCCATGCAAGGATTCTGGCCAAGACAATAGCCAGGGACAAGCCAGTGAGTACTTTGAATGTACTCGCAAACATTATGAACACAGGTGTAATATAACAATTGATAATCATGCTCTGAAGTATTCTATGATCTCACGTCAGTCACAAAATAAACATCCATGATGCACGCAAGCAGGTTATTCATATACAACATGAATATGCAATAAGGGAGTAGAAATAGAATGCACCGATCGGGTGTCTGAAGCGACGCCTCAAAAGGATAATAATATAAAGCATGCCTCAGTCGGGCATGTGAGCGACGTAACATAAAGGGCTTATAAAGGAAATAAGTAGCAAACATGCCACAGTCGGGCGTCTCAGTGACACCACATAATGGGCTTATAGAGTAAGTAAATAACAAGCATGCCACAGTCGGGCGTCTCAGCGACACCACATAAAGGGCTTATAAAGTAAATGAATAACAAGCATGCCACAGTCGAGCATCTCCGCGACACCACATAAAGGGCTTATAAAGTAACTGAATAACAAGCATGCCACAGTCAGGCATCTCCGCGATACCACATAAAGGGCTTAAAAAGTAACTGAATAACAAGCATGCCACAGTCGGGCGTCTCCGCGACACCACATAAAGGGCTTATATGAGAGTAATCACAGTGAACATCTAGGAGGTAGAACCGTCCCAGGGATACTCAATAATTCAAATAATGTAAATGGTTAGTCCATAATAATAATAATCATAGTCATCATGAGTCACAAGTCATGATCCATGTTCTGGTTTAGCAGTTTTTCCTCCGAAGACCGACACTAAGACCGACACTTGACCCATCCCAGACTGTAGTCCTTAACCATGGACACGGCTATTCGAATTGATATAATCTCTGCAGAGGGTGTACTCTTTACCCACGAGTAACGGATTCCTTTAGTCCATCGGGACTAATTCCGTCTACGGTCTTTTAGTTGAAAACACACCTGACCGCACACACCAGCCTAACTTACCGGTGTCTGGAATCACCCACGACACCCGTTAAGCAAAACTCTAAGTGGGGAGGCCACAACCTCGACTAGCATGGGATCACAAAATTTATAACACACACAAACTAGGGGAGCTACCCCCTCGGCTCCAACCGGAAACACCCATGCCGCCGGACCAGGTGGCATGCCTGCCGGATGCAGCCGGTATCTTCCACCATGGCCTCTCTTTACGGTGTGTGCTAGTAAGGGGTTGACAACTTACTGAACCGAACCCTACCTATGGCAGGGACAAGTGGTAGTACGAAACAAGTATGGGGGTTACTAGAACAAGACTCGATCTATGGTCGACTCAGGAGGTTAAAGCATTTCCCGCATGATAAGCATAAGAAATATATTTCACACCAATCAGACAGAATCACCACTCATCATACCTCACCATGCCTTACCGGACATAACCGTCTCGACGAAGAACTAGAGACAAGCTCGTGTCTACCCAAGACAGACTTTCCCGGGTTCCTTCCGGTAGGCATGAAAGGTATACGAGGGTGATTACTATCAGAAGCATATCAAAATCCCAACAGCAAGGAATCATCATTAAGCACTCATGAATATGATCATAGCACCACATAAAATACCGAATACTTCGCGTCAAGGTGGTGTCGTATTTGCATCAAACGAGACACAACAAATATTATGCCGGGTTTCAGAATGCTTGCCTTCGAAGAGTATATAGGTGGGGTGTACTTTTTGAAAGTTGTTTCCCTCTTCAAATTCCTATTTAAGAGAAATTCAAATTAACACATAGTTTCAAAACAGTACAAAAAAGTTTTTCAGAAAATTTTCAAATAAATATGAAAATAAACTAGACAAAATTTGAAAAACAACAGAAAAAGAATCAAATCAATTGGACTTGTATTTTAAAAGTTATAGCCAGTTAAAGTTTAGTCAAAATCTGTTTTTAATAAAATCAGAAAAAGAAAACGGTTCCGGGAGTAATACGTTTTCGAACAGGGGGAAATGTACTCTGGGTTTTACGCTTCCACTAAAGCCAGCGCGGGCCGTCGCTGGGTCACTGACAGTGGGTCCATCGGGCCCATTGGTCAGGTTTGACCAGTCGCCCTCGCCTTCTTTCTCCTCTGGCCGAGCAGAGGCGGAGCTCCGGCGATTGCCGCCGACGAACGGCGGCTCCCCACGAGATTCCGAGGGCAGGGATGGATCCGCCAGTCCAGGGCGGTCCTCCCAGTGGTCGAGACGGTCGTGGGGACAAAGGGGGTCGCCGGCGGCGAGCTCCGCGAAGGACGGTGGCTTCTGGTGGATTGGGGTCTCGAGCTACGGTGGCTCCCGATCGGGTTTGAGAGGTGGGGTGGCTTCGCAAGGTCTAGGGGAGTCAGACGGTAGCTCCGGATGGACTGGGGAGGCCCTGCTCACGACATTCGGCACCGGAGCATGGCAGCGGCCGAACTGACCGGAGACGAGGAAGAAGGCCTCCCTCCGTTGATTGCTGGCTGTGGGGGCTCTAGAGGGATGGCATGAGGTCGCCTAAAGGTCTGGACGAGCTCGGGGTCACTATTTATAGCGTAACTAAGTCGGTTCCACGGCGGCCGGGGATAAGATCGACGGTGAGCTGCTACTGTGGCCGTAGACGATGCAAGGGGTGGCTTGGAGGAGCGACTGGATGACCTCAGGCTGTTCAGCGGCGAGCTGGCGCGCGGTTGTGGCTCGGGCGGCGCCATCCATGGCAGGAGCCTACTGCGGCCGTCTGCTAGCTGCCATGGCCGACCTGACGGTGGCGCTGCGGGGCTCCAGGGGTGGCTTGGATGGTTCTGATGAGAGGATGAGGACAGGGTGTGGCCCTGCGGGCGAGCAAAGGCCAGGGGCGCGGGGTGAGCGAATGCGGCGGCTCGGGCGCACACACGTGCAAAACGCACGCTCTGGCCGCGCCCAGAGCACGCACGCCATGTGCTCGGCAAAATGCCAAGGTAAGTTAGAGGACTAGGATGAGGCTGGAAATCAACAGGGCTAGGTTAGAGGTAGCTAGGAGATTAGTGGACATGGTTGCTGGGTCAGGGGATCAAGTCCACCATGTAAACTAAAAACTATGCCCAAAACTGGCCATGCACACAAGGTGCTCAACAGAATGCCATGGGCATCTAGGCATCTCTTTGGGTGGCCAAAAACTCCAGATCAGAGTCTCTTTGGATGTAGGTGATGGTGGCAAGGTTAGTTTGGCAAAACCAGAAACTTGTTAGTGCAAGTTTTTGAGAAAACCAAATCTGGACAGAAAATAAAGGTCATTAATGCATGGACCAAAAATAATCAAATGGTTCCCAAATCCTGGACTTAAGGGTTTGGTAGGGTGTACTTCAAGCATGACAAATCCCAAGGCAACAAGAGCAAGATAAAATATGGTTGCAGTATAAATCACCAAACTGGACCAGAATGAAGATGAGGATGGTCTGCTCAAATTTTTCAGAGAACACCTATGGGTTTCTGCATAAAGTTGAATTATACACTACTACTAACATCCCCAAATTTTGGTGGAATTTTTAAATAAGTTTATCAAAGGGTTGTAGTGCAAATGGGACTCCAAAACTTATGAAAAATCACTTTAAAAGAAATAAAGCTCAAGGAAAATAATTGTAGAAATAATTCCACTAATAGAAGAAATGTTCTTGGGAAGATATACAAGTCCAACAATATTTTTGAAAGGTTTTCACTTGGGGTGAAAACTCCACAATTCAGGCGAAAAGAGTGGTTCTGAATTAAAAGGAAATCCAGAGAATAAAAATTTAATTTACTATGGAAAAATTTTAATTAATAAATCATGGTTAAATTTTTGGGGTGTTACATTTCAGAGATGGGGGGAAGCCGCCACCGCATACTCCGCTCTGCCACAGCGGTGTACGAGTTGGATGCTTTTGAGTTATTCACTATCATCCATGAGGCAGGTATATAAAAGGAGAGATCTCCCCTTGAACCATCTCATTATGATAACTCTATTGTTTGCTACATCACTCATTGTCCCAAACTATAGAGGCTACCTGATACTTTTATGAACATAAATGTGAAGCTGCGACAGGCCGGCAGCGGGTTTCGCAGGCTGTGGGACGTGGAGTTGGTTATCAAGGAGGGCCACATGTACCTGTGTCGTGGCTGGGACAAGTTCTACCGTGCCTACGACCCGCGGCAGGGGTACTTCCTTCTCTTCAGGTACGGCGATGATGCCACCATGCTCATCGTGAAGGTGTTCAACGCGACTATGTATCGCATGTGCTACGCTGACAACGATGATGCCAGTATGTTCTGCCTCTTCTTATTCCTCTACATTTGGCTTTGTCTCACATCGATTGTTAACGGTCATTGTTGCATGTGGACAGGTAATGGGATCAGCAGCAACGACACTAGCTACAGCCAAAGCAGTAGTGATTCTGGCTGGAGCAAAAGCAACAGCAATTCTGGCTGTAGCAAAAGCATCAGCGATTCTGGCTGTAGCAAAGACAACAAGGGGGATGATCCGGACTGGAGTGGGGAAGAAGAGGAGCATAGTGGGCATCAGGCTCAGGATGACCTAGCGATGGTGGTGGCTGACCAAGTGCAAGAGATGGTGGTGGCTGACCATGGGCAAGAGATGGTGGTGGCTGAGGATGACCTAGCGATGGTCGTGCCTGTCGTGCCTGAAGATGGCCTCGCGATGGTGGTGGTGCCTGAGAATGACCTCGCGCCGGTGGTGGCGCCGGCGATCCCAGAGCTGGGCGACATGACCACGCCAATTGTCGTAGAAGACTACATCCCATTGCCTCCACCGCCTCGCCACTCTTGGCGCATCAGGCTGAGGAAGGAGAAGGAGAAGAACAATGAGAACTGAACTATCTCAGGTATGTCAGATCTCCAAAATAATCTTTATATACTTAGCTTTGTTTCCTCCGAAATGGCATAAGTTAGCTCTAATATGCTTAGTTACCTATGTTAGCTCTAATATGCTAAGTTATATCCACTATGCTTAGTTTCCTATAGGTTAGCTCCAAAATTACTTATGTTAGCACAAAATGACCAAGTTTACATATAATAAGCTTATAGTCTTCTTCTTCTTCTTCTTCTACTTCCTCTTCTTCTCCAAAATGACATAAGTTAGCTCTAAGTTAGATCTAATATGCTTAGTTCACTTAAAGATGGCATAATTAGCTAGGTTGGCTCCATTTTACCTAAGTTGTCTCTAATATGCTAAGTTATCTCTAATATGCTTAGCTTCCTATAGGTTAGCTCCAAAATTACTTATGTTAGCACAAAATGACCAAGTTTACATAATAAGCTTATAGTCTTCTTCTTCTTCTTCTTCTTCTTCTTCTTATTCTTATTCTTATTCTTCTTCTTCTCCAAAATGACATAACTTAGCTCTAAGTTAGCTCTAATATGCTTAGTTTCCTATAGGTTAATTCCAAAATTACTTATGTTAGCACAAAATGACCAAGTTTACATAATAAGTATGCTTACTTCTTATAGTCTTCTTCTTCTTCTTCTTCATTTTCTTCTTATTCTAACATCTTGTTTATCATTTTGCAGATTTGATTTAATTCATGGAAGCTTTCATGGATGGAGTGCTTCTTTTCCATTTGTGCTTTTATTTTTTATCAATGACCTTGCATGGTTGGAACTTGTTATATGGATGGATGGACAACGGTGTTGGATGAATGTGGAACTTTCGTAATATGTAAGGATGGAACTATATATGTGTTGGTTATGCTTGTTGTGGATATATGTATATCTGCGAATTGCTATCAAATTAAATGAATTAAATTAAAAACAGGGCTGTACAGGCTCTTTGCCGTCAGCTAGCTGATGGCAAACATGCCACGTGGCAGCTACCTGTGATTCCTGGTACTGGCATGTTTGAGCAAATTGCCGTCAGCCAATGGACGGCAAAGACCTTAGCCTCTTTGCCGTCCGCTGGTTGATGGCAAAGCACGCCGTTAACCCCTAACGGCTCTC